>NC_052153.1:781910-809410 GCF_902713615.1 Scyliorhinus canicula | reverse complement strand
GAGGAGTGAAGGTGAACACTCCAGAGCCCGGAGGAGTGAAGGTGAACACTCCAGAGCCCGGAGGAGTGACGGTGAACACTCCAGAGCCCAGAGGAGTGAAGGTGAACACTCCAGAGCCCGGAGGAGTGACGGTGAACACTCCAGAGCCCGGAGGAGTGACGGTGAACACTCCAGAGCCCGGAGGAGTGACGGTGAACACTCCAGAGCCCAGAGGAGTGAAGATGAAGACTCCAGAGCCCAGAGGAGTGAAGATGAACACTCCAGAGCCCGGAGGAGTGAAGGTGAACATTCCAGAACCCGGAGGAGTGAAGGTGAACACAGTGAAAGAACATTTGGAAGAGAGTAAGATTAGGGCCACAGAATGTGGTCGCCGGTTTACCATCGAGCAGGTTAACGCACGTATCCATGATAGAAAGACTTGTGGGCATTACAGCAGAGAAAAATGTTATTGAATGGAACTAGCCTGGATATATTCCAGCTGGATGTTACAATGATCTGAAAGTGCAATGTGTCTTCAAACTTTGGCCCACACACAAACATTATCTAACAGCTTCCAGGGTGTTTTACAAAACCACATTTATTCACAAATATACATCATTCACATAAAAGAAAATATAGATGATGCAAACATCTTGCAGATTTTTAATATGCCAAGAATTTTAAGTATTTTTCCCCTGAATGATTTTGTCCGATAAGATTCCTCTGTCCAACAGCACACCTGAATTCCTGACATACTTTCCAGTTCAGGTCTTTATGTCCCCTGCGTTGTGACGGCTCTGAGTTGTGTGACCTGTGTCCGCTGATCCAGTCCTCACATGTTGCTGTATAATTATCACTTTATACAATGACAACTGCAGAGGTTCAAAAAGGCAACTCACTCTCACTTTCTGAAATGCAATGACAGATGGGCAATGAAGTCTGGCATAGCCAGCAAGCTCACATCCCTTGAATACATTTTTAAAATCCACATGCTCCCCGCACTAAGAGCAAGGAATGCACAATTGAAGTTAGTGGAATTTCGGAGAGGAATTACCAACAGTGAAAGTTCTGAGTAACTCGCTCACCCGCAAAGCAGCCCCTGTGTACAGCGCTCTGTGTGGACTTTCCACAGGATCAGTGCCAAGGGTTTTGTGACAATGAAATGGACACCTCCACATGCTATATTTGCATTGAGAAAAGTTCACAGTTTCATTCATGTCCTAACGTTTCCACCTTGGGGGGTTGGGTAGCTCTGCTGGTTTGTTATGCAGCGTGAGGCCAGCAGCGTGGGTTCAATTCCCGTACCGGCTGAGGTTATTCTCAACCTTGCCCCTCGCCAGAGGTGTGGTGACCCTCAGGCTAATAATAATAATCTTTATTAGCGTCACAAGTAGCCTTAATCTAACACTGCAATGAATTTACTGTGAAAAGCCCCTAGTCGCCACACTCCGGGGCCTGTTCAGGTACACGGAGGGAGAATTCAGAATGTCCAAATGACCTAACAAGCACGTCTTTCAGGACTGTGGGAGGAAACCGGAGCACCCGGAGGAAACCCACGCAGACACGGGGAGAACGTGCAGATTCCACACAGTGACCCAAGCTGGGAATCGAATCTGGGACCCTGGAGCTGTGAAGCAACAGTGCTGACCGCTGTGCTGACCGCTGTGCTGCGGCGACACCGCCAGTTACCACCAGTCAGCTCTATCCCTCAAAGGGGAAAGTAACGTATGGTCAGCTGGGGCCACGGCAGCATTTAGAAAAGGCAAATCTCACCCTGATTGGCTCATTCTTTTCATCTTTCTTTGAAGAAACAATTGTAAAATTCTCTTGCTTGAGCAGGGCTGTCCTATTCCACCAGCAGCAGCGTCTGTGGCAGGGTCTGTGGCAGGGTCTGTGGCAGGGTGTGTGGGAGGGTCTGTGGCAGGGTGTGTGGCTGGGTCTGTGGCTGGGTCTGTGGCAGGGTCTGTGGCAGGGTCTGTGGCAGGGTGTGTGGCAGGGTCTGCGGCAGGGTGTGTGGCTGGGTCTGTGGCTGGATCTGTGGCAGGGTCTGTGGCAGGGTGTGTGGCTAGTTGTGTGGGAGGGTCTGTGGCTGGGTCTGTGGGAGGGTCTGTGGCAGGGCGTGTGGCTGGGTGTGTGGGAGGGTCTGTGGCAGGGTGTGTGGCTGGGTCTGTGCCAGGGTTTGTGCCAGGGTCTGTGGCTGGGTCTGTGGCTGGGTCTGTGGCTGGGTCTGTGGGAGGGTCTGTGGCAGGGCGTGTGGCTGGGTGTGTGGGAGGGTCTGTGACAGGGTGTGTGGCTGGGTCTGTGGCAGGGTCTGTGCCAGGGTCTGTGGCAGGGTGTGTGGCTGGGTCTGTGGCTGGGTCTGTGCCAGGGTCTGTGGCTGGGTCTGTGGCTGGGCCTGTGCCAGGGTCTGTGGCTGGGTCTGTGGCAGGGTCTGTGGCTGGGTCTGTGGCAGGGTCTGTGGCTGGGTGTGTGGCTGGGTCTGTGGCTGGATCTGTGCCAGGGTCTGTGGCTGGGTCTGTGGCTGGGTATGTGGCTGGGTCTGTGGCTGGGTGTGTGGCAGGGTGCATGGGAGGGTGTGTGGCTAGGTCTGTGCCTGGGTCTGTGGCAGGGTGTGTGGCTGGGTCTGTGGCTGGGTCTGTGGGAGGGTGTGTGGCTGGGTCTGTGGCTGGGTGTGTGGCTGGGTGTGTGGCTGGGTCTGTGGGAGGGTCTGTGGCTGGGTCTGTGGCTGGGCCTGCGGGAGGGTCTGTGGCAGGGCGTGTGGCTGGGTGTGTGGGAGGGTCTGTGGCAGGGTGTGTGGCTGGGTCTGTGGCAGGGTCTGTGCCAGGGTTTGTGGCAGCGTCTGTGCCAGGGTCTGTGGCTGGGTCTGTGGCTGGGTCTGTGCCAGGGTCTGTGGCAGGGTGTGTGGCTGGGTCTGTGGCTGGGTCTGTGCCAGGGTCTGTGGCTGGGTCTGTGGCTGGGTCTGTGGCTGGGCCTGTGCCAGGGTCTGTGGCTGGGTCTGTGGCAGGGTCTGTGGCTGGGTCTGTGGCTGGGTCTGTGGCTGGGTGTGTGGCTGGGTCTGTGGCTGGATCTGTGCCAGGGTCTGTGGCAGGGTGTGTGGCTGGGTCTGTGGGAGGGTGTGTGGCTGGGTCTGTGGCTGGGTCTGTGGCTGGGTCTGTGGCTGGGTGTGTGGCTGGGTGTGTGGCTGGGTCTGTGGGAGCGTCTGTGGCTGGGTCTGTGGCTGGGTCTGTGGGAGGGTCTGTGGCTGGGTCTGTGGCAGGGTGTGTGGCTGGGTCTGTGCCAGGGTGTGTGGGAGGGTGTGTGGGAGGGTGTGTGGCTGGGTGTGTGGCAGGGTCTGTGGCAGGGTCTGTGGCAGGGTGTGTGGCAGGGTCTGTGGCTGGTTGTGTGACAGGGTGTGTGGCTGGGTCTGTGGCAGGGTGTGTGGCTGGGTCTGTGGCTGGGTCTGTGCCAGGGTGTGTGGCAGGGTGTGTGGCTGAGTCTGTGGCTGGGTCTGTGGCTGGGTGTGTGGCTGGGTTTGTGGCTGGGTGTGTGGCTGGGTGTGTGGCTGGGTGGGTGGCAGGGTCTGTGGCTGGGTCTGTGGCAGGGTCTGTGGCAGGGTCTGTGGCTGGGTGTGTCGCTGGGTTTGTGGCTGGGTGTGTGGCTGGGTTTGTGGCTGGGTGTGTGGCTGGGTCTGTGGCTTGGTCTGTGGCAGGGTGTGTCGCTGGGTTTGTGGCTGGGTGTGTGGCTGGGTTTGTGGCTGGGTGTGTGGCTGGGTCTGTGGCTTGGTCTGTGGCAGGGTGTGTGGGAGGGTCTGTGGCAGGGTGTGTGGGAGGGCCTGTGGCAGAGTGTGTGGCAGGGTGTGTGGGAGGGTGTGTGGGAGGGTGTGTGGCAGGGTGTGTGGCAGGGTGTGTGGGAGGGTCTGTGGCAGGGTCTGTGGCTGGGTCTGTGCCAGGGTCTGTGGCTGGGTGTGTGGGAGGGTCTGTATCTGGGTCTGTGGAAGGGTGTGTGGCTGGGTGTGTGGCAGGGTCTGTGCCAGGGTGTGTGGCTGGGTGTGTGGCTGGGTTTGTGGCAGGTTATGTGGCTGGGCCTGTGGCAGGGTGTGTGGCTGGGTCTGTGGGAGGGTGTGTGGCTGGGTCTGTGGCTGGGTCTGTGGCAGGGTCTGTGGCAGTGTTTGTGGCTGGGTCTGTGGCTGGGTCTGTGGCTGGGTCTGTGCCAGGGTGTGTGGCTGGGTCTGTGGCAGGGTCTGTGGCTGGGTCTGTGGCTGGGCCTGTGGCTGGGTGTGTGGCTGGGTCTGTTGTTGGGTGTGTGTCAGGGTCTGTGCCAGGGTGTGTGCCAGGGTCTGTGGCAGGGTGTGTGGCAGGGTGTGTGGCTGGGTCTGTGGCTAGGTGTGTGGCTGGGTCTGTGGCTGGGTGTGTGGCTGGGTCTGTGGCTAGGTGTGTGGCTGGGTGTGTGGCTGGGTCTGTGGGAGGGTCTGTGGCTGGGTCTGTGGCTGGGTCTGTGGCAGGGTGTGTGGCTGGGTGTGTGGGAGGGTCTGTGGCTGGGTCTGTGGCTGGGTCTGTGGCTGGGTCTGTGGGAGCGTCTGTGGCTGGGTGTATGGCTGGGTCTGTGGCTGGGTCTGTGGCTGGGTCTGTGGCTGGGTCTGTGGGAGGGTCTGTGGCTGGGTGTGTGGCTGGGTCTGTGCCAGGGTGTGTGGCTCGGTCTGTGGCTGGGTCTGTGGCAGGGTCTGTGGCTGGGTCTGTGGCTGGGTCTGTGGCAGGGTGTGTGGCTGGGTGTGTGGGAGGGTCTGTGGCAGGGTCTGTGCCAGGGTGTGTGGCTGGGTGTGTGGCTGGGTGTGTGGGAGGGTCTGTGGCAGGGTCTGTGCCAGGGTCTGTGGCTGGGTCTGTGGCTGGGTCTGTGGCTGGGTCTGTGGCTCGGTCTGTGGCTGGGTCTGTGGCTGGGTCTGTGGCTGGGTCTGTGGCTCGGTCTGTGGCTCGGTCTGTGGCAGGGTCTGTGGCTGGGTGTATGGCTGGGTCTGTGGCTGGGTCTGTGGCTGGGTCTGTGGCTGGGTCTGTGGCTGGGTGTGTGGCTGGGTCTGTGGGAGGGTCTGTGCCAGGGTGTGTGGCTGGGACATCAGGGGCTGTATAACTGGTTTGCTGCATCAGGAATGAGCATCATGATGGGATTGGCGAGTTGTTGGTCCAGCCTGAGGCTGGTTATTCTCCTCGCTGGGATTCAAATCAACACGGGACTGGGACTTTCGCCCCACCCTGTGCAGCAGGATTTCACACCGATCCAGAACACATCAGGATCAATGCGGTAGGAACAATATGGGGCTTATCTAGGTAGACACCTGGAGCAGCCAGTGGAGCCAGTGGGATGGCAGAGAGAACAGAGCAATACAATATGAAAGGGTTGCCAAAGGAATGATGGTGATGTAAAGCAGTACTGTTGCTATATATATATGAATTGTACTGTGTAACATAGGGCAAATAAGTGCAGCACGGTAACATGGTGGTTAGCACATTTGCTTCATAGCTCCAGGGTCCCAAGTTCGATTCCCAGCTTGTGCGGAGTCTGCACGTTCTCCCCGTGTCTGCGTGGGTATCCTCCGGGTGCTCCGGTTTCCTCCTGATGTGTTAGGCAGGTTGGTTCGATGTGGACTGCACTCGATGCAGGGAAGCTAGAAGCAGACATCTAACCTGGAGAAGATCCAACACTGTTTTATTCAACTATAGAACTGCTATACATATTCAGCTGTGGGTCGACACTATACTGACTGGAGACCTAGTACTAGCCTGACCAGGCTTACTAGCTACCGCATGGTGTTTGCACTGACTAGCTCGTGGACTCTGACTGTCTCAGTGGCTGGGTCCAGAGAGAGCGGGAAACCTAGTGTCCTCTGGCTTTATAGTGGTCGTGTCCTGTGGTGATTGGCTGCACTGTGTTGCATGATTACTGGTCATCCTATGTGTCAATCACTGCCTGTCTGCACCTCATTATATACATGAGTGGATATTATGTCACCTCCCACAGTCCAAAGATGTGCGGGTTAGGTGGATTGGTCATGCTAAATTTCCCTTAGTGTCAGAAAGGTTAGGAGGGATTATTGGGTTATGGGGATAGGGTGGAGATGTGCGGCTTAGGTAGGGTGATCTTTCCAAGGGCCGGTGCAGACTTGATGGACCGAATGGCCTCCTTCTGCACTGTAAATTCTATGATTCTATGAAATAGTATTTGATCTATTTTGTGTACTTATGCAGTGAGATATTAATGATTATCACCCTGAGTAGACAGAGGTTGGAAAGAATGGACCAGCAATGGGAGGTGCACCTTAGGGGGGAGCGTGATGCCAAGAGAAACAGGTAGGCAGGCAAAGTGATAACAGGACATCAGTTCGTGATGGCACAGAAACAGATACCATTGTTTTCTTTCCACACACAGGTAGTGATAAGGTAGCTTTTAGCATCAATTCACGATTATGATCCAATAATAAACTATGTGGAGTCAGGGAAAACAATTCAACTCCATCAAAAATAATCTAGTCCACCTGCTCTCATCCTGTATCAGAGAAGATGCAACTAATTATCTCATGTTACCCTGGTAAACTGCTCTAGTTTGAACGTTTCTGCAGTGACACTGCGCCCCCCCCCCCCCCCCCCCCCCCCCCCCCCGTGCCCTCAAACTCAACACTGATCTCTTGTCAGCCCTTGTCAGCCCTGTTTGGACAAGCTATAGTAAATTTCCAAAACTTCAGATTCTCTTACAAGCAACTATCAGCATTTGATGGGAATCGGTGATAATGTGTCTGCTGATTCTTACTTTATATTTCGATTGAAATGTGTGGCAAAGCCCCATTCCTGACTGTGTTGTTAAGCTGTTCAGTACAAGAAAAGGAAAAGCATTCGAAGGTATGCAGACCTTGTCTCTTAGCTGAAGTATTTTATTTCACATTCTCCCTATGAATCACAGCTCAGTTTGAGCTCTCTGTAGTCAGGCAGAGCTGGGCACAGATTCAATCGTAAACTAGAACATCTCAGTTGGACGAGGCACTGGCATATTCTTCTCCAATCTATTCAATTCCACCCAATGAATGCTTTGCTCAAGCCCTATCCCGCACTATATCCTCTAAACTGACATCTCCAATTCCATTTTATGCTTTTAGGATTCACCAGTTGTCCTCGTTTGTTTCCCAGCTGTCTGTCTGTCTGTCTGTCTAAACCGCCAAAACGCAAGGACGTGAAAAATCACAGCAGATCTGAACGGGAACAAAATGTCAGGGAACCAGCTAATATGAATATTTATAAATCTTTGTCAGCCTTTGATCTCTCCCTTTACTGCTCAGGTTTCTGTCTCTCCCGGGTGTTAGCATGAAAAAAGAAAGAATATTTCTAAACCTTTACAAGTTAGTCGTCTGGATTTCACCGTCAGTGGAGGGCGTGGCATTAATCAAACTGATGCCTCCCCACAGAGTTTTGAGGGGTTTTGAGCAGAAAGCTGCACATTGGGAGTTTGATACATCGAAGCCCCCTCTGGAAGAACCTGGTGGCATGTGCGAGCAGGGCAGGAAACTGCGAGCCTCTTTAACCAATCAGATTCAAGACAGGATCTACTCCCATTTGGAAGCAAATGGACGTATTAGTGAGAGGCAGCATGGTTTTGTGAAGGGAAAGTCGTGTCTCACTAACTTGATAGAATTTTTCGAAGAGGTCACAAAGATGATTGATGCAGGTAGGGCAGTGGATGTTGTCTATATGGACTTCAGTAAGGCCTTTGACAAGGTTCCTCATGGTAGACGGGTACAAAAGGTGAAGTCACACGGGATCAGGGGTGAGCTGGCAAGGTGGATACAGAACTGGCTAGGTCAAAGAAGGCAGAGAGTAGCAATGGAAGGGTGCTTTTCTAATTGGAGGGCTGTGACTAGTGATGTTCTGCAGGGATCAGTGCTGGGACCTTTGCTGTTTGTGGTATATATAAATGATTTGGAGGAAAATGTAACTGGTCTGATTAGTAAGTTTGCGGATGACACAAAGGTTGGTGGAATTGCAGATAACGATGAGGACTGTCAGAGGGTACAGCAGGATTTAGATTGTTTGGAGACTTGGGCAGCAGGATGGCAGATGGAGCTTAATCCAGACAAATGTGAGGTAATGCATTTTGGAAGGTCTAATGCAGGTAGGGAATATACAGTGAATGGTAGAACTCTAAAGAATAATGAAAGTCAGAGAGATCTAGGTGTACAGGTCCACAGGTCACTGAAAGGGGCAACACAGCTGGACAAGGTAGTCAAGAAGGCATACGGCATGCTTGCCTTCATTGGCCGGGGCATTGAGTATAAGAATTGGCAAGTCATGTTGCAGCTGTATAGACCCTTAGTTAGGCCACACTTGGAGTATAGTGTTCAATTCTGGTCGCCACACTACCAGAAGGATGTGGAGGATTTAGAGAGGGTGCAGAAGAGATTTACCAGGATGTTCCCTGGTATGGAGGGCATTAGCTATGAGGAGAGGTTGGATAAACTCGGCTGTTCTCACTGGAACAAAGGAGGTTGAGGGACGACCTGATAGAGGTCTACAAAATTATGAGGGGCATAGACAGAGTGGATAGTCAGAGACTTTTCCCCAGGGTAGAGGGGTCATTTACAAGAGGGCATAGGTTTAAGGTGCGAGGGCAAGGTTTAGAGGAGATGTACGAGGCATATTTTTTACACAGAGGGTAGTGGGTGCCTGGAACTCGCGGCCGGAGGAGGTGGTGGAAGCAGGGACGATAGTGACATTTAAAGGGCATCTTGACAAATGCATGAATAGGATGGGAATAGAGGGATACGGACCCAGGAAGTGCAGAAGATTTTAGTTTAGACGGGCAGCATGGTCGGCTGATACACTTCTCATTGATACACTTAAAGATTAAACCAGAATATACACACATATATATATATACATATACATTACTTTTAAACCATGCACTGAAATTAAACTGCAGATTGGAAAATACAGATGTAATTAAGAAGTGATAAAAGAGACAGAAAAAGGGAAGAAAACTCCTGAGGAAGGAACAGTGCTCCGAAAGTTAGTGATTCGAAACTAACCTGTTGGACTTGAAGCTGGTATTGTCAGACCACTTACTGTACTTGCATAGAATCATACAGTCATCGAATTTACAGGGCCATTCGGCCCATCGAGTCCACACCCGCCCTGGAAATAGCACCCCACTTAAGCCCACACCCGTAACCCAGTAACCCCACCTAACCTTTTTGGACACTAAGGGCAATTTATCATGGCCAATCCACCTAACCTACACGTCTTTGGACTGTGGGAGGAAACCGGAGCACCCGGAGGAAACCCACGCACACACGGGGAGAACGTGCAGACTCCGCACAGACAGGGACCCAAGCCGGGAATAGAACCTGAGACCCAGGAATTGTGAAGCAACTGTGCTAACCACTGTGTTGCCATGCCACCCTGGTTCCCATCCCCCTACCCTTTTAGTTCAACCCTTCCCCAATTGCTGTAGCAAATACTCCCCGTAGGACATCAGTCCCAGTCCTGCCCAGGTGTCACCGTCCAGTTTGTACAGGTCCCACCTCCCCCAGTCCCAATGCCCCAGGAATCTGAAACCCTCCCCCTCACACCATCTCTTCAGCCGTGTATTTATCAGATATATCCTCCTATTTCTACTCTGACTAGCACGTGGCACTGGGAGTTATCTTCAGATCATTACCTTTGAGGTCCTCCTTTTCAACTTCCTGTATTTTACTTTTAGGACCTCATCCACTTTTTATCCATGCCATTTGTACCGATGTGTACCACGCCCACTGGCTGTTCACCCTCCCCCTCCAGAATGTCCTGTAGCCGCTTCGAGACATCCTTGACCGTAGCACCAGGGAGGCAACACACCATCCTGGAGTCTTGTTTGCAGCCACAGAAATGCCTATCTATTCCCCTTATAATTGAATCCCCTATAACTATTGCATTCCCACACTTTTTACTCCACCCCTGGGCAGCAGAGCCAACCGTGATGCAATGAATTTGGCTGTTGCGGCTTTTCCCTGAGAACCATTTCCCCCAATGGATCCAAAATGGTATATCTGGTTTGAGGGGGAATGGCTACAGGAGATTCTGAACTGGCTGCCTTGAACTCTTACTCTGCCTGGTGGTCACCCATTCCCTCCCTGCCTGCGGAGTCTGAGACTGTGGTGTGACTATCTCTCTAAACATGCTATCCACGATATTCTCCTTACAGATGTTCCACTACGTCTCCAGTAGCTTCCAGGAGTGGTAAACACACCGGCCCTAGGCACTGGAAAAAAATCCCAGCTTCCCATAAAGAGCAGGAGGGGCACACAACGGCTTTGAGCTTTCCTGCCATGACTTACACCTTTGAATTAAACCTTTTGGAAGATACTTGAAATCAAATAATATCAATTATTCTAGGGCCCTTCTTCCCTGATCCTTGTTACTACAGAATATAGACCTTACAAACTATAAGCGATAAAATCAGTAAATACTCACCCAATTGTAATTACTCAATTATCTGCTTCCACTTGCCCCACGTAACTTGAATCTTGACGTCACCTCAGGAGCTCTTTCTCGTGCTTTTAATCTCCCGGCTCCATTTTCCCAAACTACTGAGGAATTTATTTTTATTTATTAATTGAATTTGGGCATCGCTGGTTCTGCCAGCATTTATTACCCATGCCTAATTGCCCTTAAACTGGGTTCATTTCAGAGGGGCAGTTATGAGTAACGTGTTGGCCAGAACAGTTAAGGATGGCCAATTTCCTTGCCCAAGGGACATTAGTGACCCCAATGGGTATTAGTGGCCCCAATGGGTATTAGTGACCCCAATGGGTATTAGTGGCCCCAATGGGTATTAGTGGCCCCAATGGGTATTAGTGACCCCAATGGGTATTAGTGACCCCAATGGGTATTAGTGACCCCAATGGGTATTAGTGGCCCCAATGGGTATTAGTGACCCCAATGGACATTAGTGACCCCAATGGGTATTAGTGGCCCCAATGGGTATTAGTGGCCCCAATGGGTATTAGTGACCCCAATGGGTATTAGTGACCCCAATGGGTATTAGTGACCCCAATGGGTATTAGTGGCCCCAATGGGTATTAGTGACCCCAATGGACATTAGTGACCCCAATGGGTATTAGTGACCCCAATGGGTATTAGTGACCCCAATGGGTATTAGTGACCCCAATGGGTATTAGTGGCCCCAATGGGTATTAGTGACCCCAATGGGTATTAGTGGCCCCAATGGGTATTAGTGACCCCAATGGGTATTAGTGGCCCCAATGGGTATTAGTGGCCCCAATGGGTATTAGTGGCCCCAATGGGTATTAGTGACCCCAATGGGTATTAGTGACCCCAATGGGTATTAGTGACCCCAATGGGTATTAGTGGCCCCAATGGGTATTAGTGACCCCAATGGACATTAGTGACCCCAATGGGTATTAGTGACCCCAATGGGTATTAGTGACCCCAATGGGTATTAGTGACCCCAATGGGTATTAGTGGCCCCAATGGGTATTAGTGACCCCAATGGACATTAGTGACCCCAATGGGTATTAGTGACCCCAATGGACATTAGTGACCCCAATGGGTATTAGTGACCCCAATGGACATTAGTGACCCCAATGGACATTAGTGACCCCAATGGGTATTAGTGACCCCAATGGGTATTAGTGGCCCCAATGGGTATTAGTGACCCCAATGGGTATTAGTGACCCCAATGGACATTAGTGACCCCAATGGGTATTAGTGACCCCAATGGGTATTAGTGGCCCCAATGGGTATTAGTGACCCCAATGGACATTAGTGACCCCAATGGACATTAGTGACCCCAATGGGTATTATGACAATCAACTAAAAACCAACTCCAGTGGTGGGACTTAAACCACGGTTCCCAAAGAATTACCCTGGGTATCTGGATTACTACCACAGACAAAGCCACTACACCACTGCCTTCCCATGCTTTGTGGTTGGTTACCCAACCTGATCATTAGTTAGAGCTGGTGGGGTAGGTCGACCATTGGAAATGGGTAGGGATGAGCGTAAGCTCTTTGTTGGCAAACCATATGATTCAGGTAGTTAGCAATAACAGCTTCAGTTTCTCAAGTATCTTTATTGTAGTAAAGCAATCCAAAGATTTTATAGATGTTTTATTAGAGCAGTGTTTTCACAACGTTTGTTCCCAGGACCACTTTTACCAACCAGCCAACCTTCGTGACCCAAGCTGGCTGATCTCCGTGACCCATGCCGGCCGATCTTCGCGACCCACGCCGGCCGATCTTCACAACCCGCGCCGGCCGACATTCGTGACCCACGCTGGCCGACCTTTGTGACCTACGCCGACCGACCTTCCTGACCCACGCCGGTCAACCTTCGTGACCTATGCCGGATGACCTTCGCGACCCACACCAGCCGACCTTCGTGACCCACCCCAGCCAACCTTCGCGACACCCCAGCCGACCTTTACGACCCATGCCGGCCAATCTTCGTAACCCACGCCGGCTGAGCTTTGTGACCCATGCCAGCCTATCTTTGCAACCTACCCCAGCCGACCTTCGCAACCCACTCCGGCCGACCTTCGCAACCCACTCCGGCCGACCTCGGCAACCTACCCCAGCCGACCTTCGCAACCCACTCCGGCCGACCTTCGCAACCCACTCCGGCCGACCTTCGCAACCTACCCCAGCCGGCCTTCACGACCCAACCCGGCCGACCTTCGCAACCTACCCCAGCCGGCCTTCGCAACCCACACCGGCCGGCCTTCGCTACCCAACCCGGCCGACCTTCGCTACCCAACCCAGCCGGCCTTCACAACCCACACCGGCCGACCTTCGCGACCCACACCGGCCGACCTTCGCGACCCACACCGGCCGACCTTCACAACCCACGCCAGCCGACCTTCGCGACCCACCCCAGCCGACCTTCGCGACCCACCCCAGCCAACCTTTGCGACCCACGCCGGCCGACCTTTGCGACCCACCCCAGCTGACCTTCGCGACCCACCCCAGCCGACCTTTGCGACCCACGCCGGCCGACCTTCGCGACCCACACCGGCCGACCTTCGCGACCCACGCCGGCCGACCTTCGCGACCCACACCGGCCGACCTTTGCGACCCACACCGGCCGACCTTTGCGACCCACGCCGTCCGACCTTTGCGACCCGTGCCGGCCAACCTTTGTGACCCACGCCGCCTGTACTTCATGACACACCATTTTCGTTTACCTATAATGCAACAGGTAAGCCTGCTTGGTCCCCACAATCTCACTTGCTTTGTTTTTCAATGTTACATTTCTGACGATGACTTCAGCTGATGATTTAAGATATCACTGCATTCGTTGAAAAAAATCACATGGTTTGTCCATGAACTCGCCATGTTTAGTCTTCAGATGCCTTTGAAATTTTGAGGGTTTTAAACTTCATTTGCCAGTATTTCCCTGCATATAACACTTGGGCTTTGCATCCTGATTTACATTGGCAAAATTAACAAAGCCATACCTCAAGATATCATCTTTATACTGCTTTGTTCCTGATTTCAGTTTCTTCTTAATGGGTTGTTCACCAGAGGCCCTGGAGCTCTGGATACAGCTCACACCAGCGCTGCTTTGACCCATCGTGGACGCTCTTGAGAGGCTCTCACCAGCACTGCTTTGTCCTGCCATGGACTCTCCTGTGTAGCTCTCAGCAGCACTGCTTTGACTCGCCGTGGACTCTCATGAGAGGCTCTCTCCAGCAGATTCAGTTGTGAGATCCTGGCCTGTTTGTGTCTCTGGCCCTCTCTTCCTTATTACAAAATAATCCATCTTCAGTTCTTCACAGTCCTGTTGTTTGCTTGCTGGCAGCTACAAGATGGAGGAATCGTTCCTCTGTGATATTACACCCGGAGCATCCATCCAACATCCATCCATCCATCCAAAAAGCCAATTGCGGCTGTTGAACGCTTCTCCCATGATTGGGAATGCCACGACTGATTGCTCCGCGACCCTCCCAACACCCGCCACGACCCTGAGTTTGGGAAACCCTGTATTAGTAAATATTTGACACCAGGCAACATAAGGAGATTTTAGGACCAGAGGCCAAAATCTTGACCAATGAGACAGGAGGAGACAGAGAGGAATATCTAGGCAGAGAATTCCAGAGATTAGGGAAAGGCTGAATAAATGGCCGAGGAAATGAGGGATGTACAAGAGGTCAGAATTGGGAGACTGCCGAGGTCTTGGGGGGGTTGTGAGGCTGGAGCAGGTTTAGGGTGAAGCTGGAGCAGGTTTAGGGTGAAGCTGGAGCAGGTTTAGGGTAGGGTGAAGCTGGAGCAGGTTTACAGAGACAGGGAAGGGTGAAGCTGGATGGTTTGGATTTTAATATTGAGGCATTGCTGAACTGGGAGAAAATCGAGGTCACCAAGCAGAGGGGTGATGGGTAAATGGAACTGGCACAGGCAAAGGTTCTGAGCGGCAAAGTTTCAGATAAACTGAAGTTTCAATAACTTGACTGTCCCAAAACCTGCCTGTTGTTAACTTGCACCTTAATCCTTTCAACGTTTGTCAAATCTTAAATCTTTAGGGCAGAGTTTCAAACTCCATTTTCTATGGTGAATCTGATTGGATATCCCAGCATTTGACATGGGCCACAATAAGCAAAGGTTATTGAAATAGAGCAGGTCAACTGTTTTGCTCCTTGTTTACATTTAGGCTGCAGATACAGCTGTTCCCGATACCTGGAACCTTTAAGCTTCAACTATTCCATCAACATTTGATCATCGTTGGGCGACACGGTGGCACAGTGGTTAGCATTGCTGCCTCCGGCGCCGAGGTCCCAGGTTCGATCCCGGCTCTGGGTCACTGTCCGTGTGGAGTTTGCACATTCTCCCCGTGTCTGCGTGGGTTTCACACCCACAACCCAAAGATGTGCAAGCTAGGTGGATTGGCCACGCTAAATTGCCCCTTAATCGGAAAAAAATGAATTGGGTACTCTAATTTTATTTTTTTTAAACATTTGACCCAATTACTGAGCTCAGGGCTTGCCTTGGGTGAAAACATGAGGACCACTTCTCCCCAAAGCTTTCTGCTCCATCCGCTAACCCTGGATATGGAATTCCACAGCCACACAATTCTCCAGGAATTAGTTCCTCCAGTTCTCTTACTATAAATCTCTGGTATTTAACCTTGCATCAAAGTTCTTCATCAACAGTTCTTCATCTTGATCCCTCAAACACTGGTTTCTATGCAGCCCATCCCATAGAATCCACAGAATCCCAACAGCCTTGGAAAAGAGGTAGTTTCACAGGTAGGCAGCACGGTAGCATGGTGGTTAGCATAAATGCTTCACAGCTCCAGGGTCCCAGGTTCGATTCCCGGCTGGGTCACTGTCTGTGTGGAGTCTGCACGTCCTCCCCGTGTGTGCGTGGGTTTCCTCCGGGTGCTCCGGTTTCCTCCCACAGTCCAAAGATGTGCGGGTTAGGTGGATTGGCCATGCTAAATTGCCCATAGTGTCCTAATAGTAAGGTTAAGGGGGGAAGTTGTTGGGTTACGGGTATGGGGTGGATCCGTGGGTTTGAGTAGGGTGATCATTGCTCGGCACAACATCGAGGGCCGAAGGGCCTGTTCTGTGCTGTACTGTTCTATGTTCTATGTTCTAGTGCTGAAGGAGGTCATTTAACCCATTGAGTCTGGACTGACCCTCTGAAAGAGCACTCGACACAGGTCCAATCTCCCACCCTATCTCTGTAACCCCGTGCATTGATCATGGCCAATCCACCTAACCTGCACATCTTTGGACTGTGGGAGGAAACCGGAGCACCCGGAGGAAACCCACGCAGACACGGGGAGAACGTGCAAACTCCACACTGACAGTGACCCAAAGCCAGAATTGAACCCGGGTTGCTCGAGCTGTCAGGCAGCAGTGCTAACCACTGTGCCACTGTACCACCCTATTTTCTATCATTTGATGTATTTTTATCATGTCACCCTGGACTATGTACTGAAGGTGAGAAGGAGTCCTTACAGAAAGGACATTGAGTCAGAATAGACCCTAGACTGAGTCACTACCTCCTATTGAGGAATAGACTTGTCTTCCTAATTTGTTATACAACAGGCTGCATCATTGCCTGTTAGCTAGAAAGCAGAAACACAGAATACTGTGTTACACGCAACGTGTACCAATTACCTCTCGGTCCTCCACAATGAGCAGGGAAACTGCAGGGAGGAGGGGAGGGAAAAGTGCTTCCTTTGTGGGAGGCCCAGGAAAACCAGCTGGTCTTTTCCACTCTGTTAAATTTGTATGTTGGTAAACTTTGACTTCCCGTGGCTCACTTCCCATGAGCTTCACTCTGTCACAAGTTACTCTTTATGGCTATGAAATGAGCATCAGAGTGCTTCATTGCAATAGCCCCCGGGTTTGGTCTCCACTGTGAGTGAGTGTTCCCCAGATTTGGTAACTTAATGTCAATGGTGCATCGATGTATTCTGTTGGTGTAAGTGGGTTTTGGATTTGAGCTCCTCTTAAAATAAACCAGAAAGTTTGACACTGAACTATCAGCGGCACGTGCCGGCCTGGAGGTACCCATGGAGAGTGAAACAGAGTTAATATTTCGGAGAAATGGCCTGTTTTCAGAACTGGAAGAAGGTAGGGATGGAACAGGGATTAAGCAAGTCTGGAGACAGGAAAAGAACAAATAGGGTGAATACAGGAGAGTTTAAAAGACAAACCACTTGATAGTTCAGGCAACAGGAAATGGCAATGGGACAAGTAAAGGAACAAAATATGGATCTAGAGGAGGTATGAATGCGAATAACAAACTGTCATCTGAAAAATAGGAGCAACGGTAATGATCTAAATTGTAAAACTCAATGTTAAGATCAGAAAGATAAGGTAATGGAATCCATGCAGCACAAAGGAGGCCATTCAGCCCATCGGGTCTGCACCGACCCTCTGAAAGAGCACCCTACCTAGGCCCATCCCCATAACCCCACCCAGCCCGCACATCTTTTGGTCACTAAGACAATCTTTTCTCATAGCCAATCCACCTAACCTGCACATCTTTGGACTGTGGGAGGAAACCGGAGCACCCGGAGGAAACCCACGCACACACGGGGAGAACGTGCAGACTCTGCACAGTCACCTGAGTTTGGAATCAAACCCCGGTCGCTGGTGCTGTGAGGCAGCAGTGCTAACTGCTGTGCTACCGTGCCATCCCATGTTCCTTGAGCTTGTGCTGAGCTTCATTGGAAGAGTGACGTTGGTCAAGGACAGAGAGGTCAGAATGGGAGAAGAGGTCAGAATGGGAATAGAGAAAGATAGGCGACTGGACGCTTGGGGTGACATGTACAGACTGAGCAGAGGCACTGCCCAAAGAAATCATCCAATGTGCATTTCGGATTTCCAGCATAGAGAGGCGGGATTGGAGAAGCGAATACAGTCAACTAAATTGAAAGAAGCGAAAGTAAATCACTGCTTCACCTGGAAGCAGAAATATTTGGGGCCCGACATTGAACATAACATTTACAGTGCAGAAGGAGGCCATTTGGCCCATCGAGTCTGCACCGGCCCTTGGAAAGAGCATCCCACTTAAGCCCCACACCTCCACCCTATCCTCGTAACCCAGTAACCCCACCTAACCTTTTGAACACTAAGGGCAATTTAGCATGGCCAATCCACCTAAACAGCCCATTTGGACTATGGGAGGAAACCAGAGCACCCGGAGGAAACACACGCAGACACGGGGAAACGTACAGACTCCGCACAGACAGTGATCCAGCAGGGAATCGAACCTGGGACCCTGGCGCTGTGAAGCAACCGTACGACCCACTATGCTATCGTGATGCCCTAAACCTCCTACATCTCCTGCACTTGCATAGAAAGGAAGGAGTTATTGAGGGTGATTACAGAGTGAACCAGAGCATTGTGGAGGGAATGGTCCCTTCTGAAAGGGCAGGGGAAGATGTGTTCATTTGCATCATACTGGCAGTTCCAGAGAATAATCCATTGAATGTGGAAGCTGGTAGGATGGAAGGGGGTGACATGGTGAACCCAATCATGGTTCAGTGGGGGGGGGGGGGGGGGGGGATAATTGGCCATGTCAACCATGGTAGGAGAGAGTCCTTGGTTGGAGATATAAGAAGACATTTCAGCACCATGGGTATGAGAAGCAGCATCATCAGAACTGATGCAGCAGGAGTGGGAGGAAGTTTTTGAAAGCAGGATGTGAGGATGTGTAGGCCAGGTAGCCGTGAGCTTGTCATGAATATTGATTAATAACCTATCCCCAGAAAAAAGAGACAGAGAATTTGAGGAAGAGGAGGTTCAGCAATGGACCAGGGGAAGGTTGCAAAAGTTGATAGATTTTCCAATTCAAGGTTAGAGCAGGAAACAGCATCAATACAATTATCAAAAAATAGAAGGGGTGAGGGTGGGTGTCTGGTTAGGACTAGAACAAGGAATATTCCACATCTCCAACAAAAAACATTGAGATGAACACTTGAAATGCGGCAGCAGACAAGGCTACAGACCAAATGCTGGAATATGGGATTAGAATAGGCAGGTTCTTGATGGCCAGCACTGACATCTTGGACAGAAGGGCCTTGTGCTGAGCTTTAAACTGTGACTCTACTTCACTAAAGACGGACATAACTAGGAACCATGTGGAGATCAATAACAGTGCTCTCTTTTGGAGGAAGTGAGGGAAGTTGAAGAAGAAATTGTTTAGATTGAGGTCAGGTTTAGCAGGAGAGAAGGAGGGTGGGCTGGAGACTGACTGGACCTTAGACTGTTCAAGGAAGAAGCTGAGATTCCCCCAGATCACCTTGTGGGGGATGAACGTACAGAGAGATCGGGATGCCCATGGTATAGATGAGACAGTTAAGTTCAGGAAACTGGAAACTGTTACAGTGGAAGGCTTGGAAGGGTTGTAGATCTAGGGGAGAAAGAATGGACAAGAAGGGAAGGATTAGAATCAGGATGGAAACAAAAGGGTTCTGGGGGCAGGATCAGTCTGAAAGGATGGCTCTCGCAGGACAGTCCTGTTTGTGGATTTGGAGAAGGGGGTCAATACCGTGCAGGGTTGGGGAACTCTGGGGTTGGAGATCAGTGACAGTCCTGGGTACAATCGCATGATCTTCAGTGGGGGGATCATAGCCCAGAGGAGGTCGAAGGAAGTGTCTGAAGTTGGCATTTGACCTCTGCTAGACAGAGACCAATAGATCAGACCACAACACCACCCTCAACAGCTTTGGTGACAATGCCAGGGTTATGCCTGAAAAAAAAACAGAACAAGTTCGGAGGACGACAGGTTCAAACCAGTGAGGGGAGCAGAAAAATTGAGATGTGCCAGGTGAGGCCAATGGGTCTTACTGAAGAGGTGAGGAGGAGATAGCAGGCCAGAGAGAGGGATCAGACGGAGAGATAATACTGGTGGAAAGGTCTGAGTGAATGCCTAGTGACATCAATTAGAAATGAGACACTTGAATAAAGGCCTATAAATCCTCACTTTATTCTGGGCAAAATAGCTGCCTGTTTGCGAATGGGTAATTTAGCTGATCAGTAATATTGTAGCCCAAACACTTTATTGAAATGTGAAGTTCTAATTGACCTGGATTAAAGGTTTCCTCCAGACTGGGAGCTTCACTCTCTCTGGTTCATAGAACATAGAGTACAGAATGAGGCCATTCCCATCGAGCCTGTCCCGATCCGCTTTAAACCCTCACTTCCAGAATGTTGTAAAGTCTCCGTTTCAATCTCTCAAAGAGTTCACTCGTCTAAATTTACAGGAAACAGGCGGAGACGGAATTTTACACCAAAAGCAGCCTTGCGGCGAGTAGGTGGACCAATGATGCTGCAAATGTTGCCAATTAACTGGCGGGCGGGCGGACTGGCGGGCGGACTGGCGGGCGGACTGGTGGGCGGACAGGCGGGCGGACTGGCTGGCGGACTGGGCGGGCGGACTGGCGGGTGGATTGGCGGGCGGACTGGCGGGCGGACTGGCGGGTGGATTGGCGGGTGGATTGGCGGGTGGATTGGCGGGCGGACTGGCGGGTGGATTGGCGGGCGGACTGGCTGGCGGGCTGGCGGGTGGACTACGGGCGGGCGGACTGGCGGGTGGACTGGCGGGTGGACTGGCGGGTGGACTACGGGCGGGCGGACTGGCGGGTGGACTGGCGGGTGGACTGGCGGGTGGACTGGCGGGTGGATTGGCGGGCGGACTGGCGGGCGGACTGGGCGGGCGGACTGGCGGGTGGATTGGCGGGCGGACTACGGGCGGGCGGACTGGCGGGTGGACTGGGCGGGCGGACTGGCGGGTGGATTGGCGGGCGGACTGGCGGACTGGTGGGAGGACTAGCGGGTGGACTGGCGGGTGGATTGGCGGGCGGACTGGCGGGTGGATTGGCGGGCGGACTGGGCGGGCGGACTGGCGGGTGGATTGGCGGGCGGAACTACGGGAGGGCGGACTGGCGGGCGGACTGGGCGGGCGGACTGGCGGGTGGATTGGCGGGCGGACTACGGGCGGGCGGACTGGCGGGTGGACTGGGCGGGCGGACTGGCGGGTGGATTGGCGGGCGGGCTGGCGGACTGGTGGGAGGACTGGCGGGCGGACTGGGGGTGGACTGGCGGGCGGACTGGCGGGCGGACTGGCGGGTGGATTGGCGGGCGGACTACGGGCAGGCGGACTGGCGGGTGGACTGGGCGGGTGGACTGGACGGGCGGACTGGCGGGTGGATTGGCGGGCGGACTGGCGGGCGGACTGGCGGGTGGATTGGCGGGCGGACTGGCGGGTGGATTGGCGGGCGGACTGGCGGGCGGACTGGCGGGTGGATTGGCGGGTGGATTGGCGGGTGGATTGGCGGGCGGACTGGCGGGTGGATTGGCGGGCGGACTGGCTGGCGGGCTGGCGGGTGGACTACGGGCGGGCGGACTGGCGGGTGGACTGGCGGGTGGACTGGCGGGTGGACTACGGGCGGGCGGACTGGCGGGTGGACTGGCGGGTGGACTGGCGGGTGGACTGGCGGGTGGATTGGCGGGCGGACTGGCGGGCGGACTGGGCGGGCGGACTGGCGGGTGGATTGGCGGGCGGACTACGGGCGGGCGGACTGGCGGGTGGACTGGGCGGGGGGACTGGCGGGTGGATTGGCGGGCGGACTGGCGGACTGGTGGGAGGACTAGCGGGTGGACTGGCGGGTGGATTGGCGGGCGGACTGGCGGGTGGATTGGCGGGCGGACTGGGCGGGCGGACTGGCGGGTGGATTGGCGGGCGGACTACGGGAGGGCGGACTGGCGGGCGGACTGGGCGGGCGGACTGGCGGGTGGATTGGCGGGCGGACTACGGGCGGGCGGACTGGCGGGTGGACTGGGCGGGCGGACTGGCGGGTGGATTGGCGGGCGGACTGGCGGGCGGACTGGCGGGTGGATTGGCGGGCGGACTGGCGGGTGGATTGGCGGGCGGACTGGCGGGCGGACTGGCGGGTGGATTGGCGTGCGGACTACGGGCAGGCGGACTGGCGGGTGGACTGGCGGGTGGACTGGGCGGGTGGACTGGCGGGTGGACTGGGCGGGCGGACTGGCGGGTGGACTGGCGGGTGGACTGGGCGGGCGGACTGGCGGGTGGATTGGCGGGTGAACAAGCGGGCGGACTGGCGGGTGGACTGGGCGGGTGGACTGGCGGGTGGACTGGGCGGGCGGACTGGCGGGTGGACTGGGCGGGCAGACTACGGGCGGGCGGACTGGCGGGTGGACTGGGCGGGCGGACTGGCAGGCGGACTGGTGGGCGGGCGGACTGGCGGGCGGACTGGCGGACTGGTGGGCGGACTGGCGGGCGGACTGGCGGACTGGTGGGCGGACTGGCGGGCGGACTGGTGGACTGGTGGGCGGGCGGACTGGTGGGCGGGCGGACTGGCGGGCGGACTGGCGGGCGGACTGGCGGGCGGACTGGCGGACGGGCGGACTGGCGGGCAGGTGGACTGGCGGGCGGACTGGCGGACTGGTGGGCGGACTGGCGGGTGGACTGGTGGGCGGACTGGCGGGCGGACTGGCGGACTGGTGGGCGGGCAGACTGGCGGGCGGACTGGCGGGCGGACTGGCGGGCGGACTGGCGGACGGGCGGACTGGCGGGCAGGTGGACTGGCGGGCGGACTGGCGGACTGGTGGGCGGACTGGCGGGCGGACTGGCGGGCGGACTGGCGGGCGGGCGGACTGCGGGCAGGCAGACTGGCGGGCGGACTGGTGGGCGGACTGGCGGGCGGACTGGCTGACTGGTGGGAGGACTAGCGGGTGGACTGGCGGGTGGATTGGCGGGCGGACTGGCGGGTGGATTGGCGGGCGGACTGGGCGGGCGGACTGGCGGGTGGATTGGCGGGCGGACTACGGGAGGGCGGACTGGCGGGCGGACTGGGCGGGCGGACTGGCGGGTGGATTGGCGGGCGGACTACGGGCGGGCGGACTGGCGGGGGGACTGGGCGGGCGGACTGGCGGGTGGATTGGCGGGCGGACTGGCGGACTGGTGGGAGGACTGGCGGGCGGACTGGGGGGTGGATTGGCGGGCGGACTGGCGGGCGGACTGGCGGGTGGATTGGCGGGCGGACTACGGGCAGGCGGACTGGCGGGTGGACTGGGCGGGTGGACTGGGCGGGCGGACTGGCGGGTGGATTGGCGGGCGGACTGGCGGGCGGACTGGCGGGTGGATTGGCGGGCGGACTGGCGGGTGGATTGGCGGGCGGACTACGGGCGGGCGGACTGGCGGGCGGACTGGGCGGGCGGACTGGCGGGTGGATTGGCGGGCGGACTACGGGCGGGCGGACTGGCGGGGGGACTGGGCGGGCGGACTGGCGGGTGGATTGGCGGGCGGACTGGCGGACTGGTGGGAGGACTGGCGGGCGGACTGGGGGGTGGATTGGCGGGCGGACTGGCGGGCGGACTGGCGGGTGGATTGGCGGGCGGACTACGGGCAGGCGGACTGGCGGGTGGACTGGGCGGGTGGACTGGGCGGGCGGACTGGCGGGTGGATTGGCGGGCGGACTGGCGGGCGGACTGGCGGGTGGATTGGCGGGCGGACTGGCGGGTGGATTGGCGGGCGGACTGGCGGGCGGACTGGCGGGTGGATTGGCGTGCGGACTACGGGCAGGCGGACTGGCGGGTGGACTGGCGGGTGGACTGGGCGGGTGGACTGGCGGGTGGACTGGGCGGGCGGACTGGCGGGTGGACTGGCGGGTGGACTGGGCGGGCGGACTGGCGGGTGGATTGGCGGGTGGACAAGCGGGCGGACTGGCGGGTGGACTGGGCGGGTGGACTGGCGGGTGGACTGGGCGGGCGGACTGGCGGGTGGACTGGGCGGGCAGACTACGGGCGGGCGGACTGGCGGGTGGACTGGGCGGGCGGACTGGCAAGCGGACTGGTGGGCGGGCGGACTGGCGGGCGGACTGGCGGACTGGTGGGCGGACTGGCGGGCGGACTGGCGGACTGGTGGGCGGAACTGGCGGGCGGACTGGTGGACTGGTGGGCGGGCGGACTGGGGTGGGCGGGCGGACTGGCGGGCGGACTGGCGGGCGGGCTGGCGGGCGGACTGGCGGACGGGCGGACTGGCGGGCAGGTGGACTGGCGGGCGGACTGGCGGACTGGTGGGCGGACTGGCGGGTGGACTGGTGGGCGGACTGGCGGGCGGACTGGCGGACTGGTGGGCGGGCAGACCTGGCGGGCGGACTGGCGGGCGGACTGGCGGGCGGGCTGGCGGACGGGCGGACTGGCGGGCAGGTGGACTGGCGGGCGGACTGGCGGACTGGTGGGCGGACTGGCGGGCGGACTGGCGGGCGGACTGGCGGGCGGGCGGACTGCGGGCAGGCAGACTGGCGGGCGGACTGGTGGGCGGACTGGCGGGCGGACTGGCTGACCTGCGGGCGGACTGGCGGGCAGGCGGACTGGTGGGTGGACTGGCGGGCGGACTGGCTGACCTGCGGGCGGACTGGCGGGCAGGCGGACTGGTGGGTGGACTGGCGGGCGGGCGGACTGGCGGGCGGACTGGCGGGCGGGCAGACTGGTGGGTGGACTGGCGGGCGGGCGGACTGGTGGGCGGACTGGCGGGCGGGCGGACTGGTGGGTGGACTGGCAGGCGGACGGACTGGCGGGCGGGCGAACTGGCGGACTGGCGGGCGGGCGGGCGGACTGGCGGACTGGCGGGCGGGCGGACTGGTGGGTGGACTGGTGGGCGGACTGGCGGGCGGGCGGACTGGTGGGTGGACTGGCGGGCGGACTGGTGGGCAGGCGGACTGGCGGGCAGGCAGACTGGCGGGCGGACTGGCGGACTGGCGGGCGGACTGGCGGGCGGACTGGCGGACGGGCGGGTGGGCAGACTGGCGGGCGGACTGGTGGGCAGACTGGCGGGCGGACTGGCGGACGGGCGGACTGGCGGACTGGTGGGCGGGCGGACTGGCGGGCGGACTGGCGGGCGGACTGGCGGACGGGCGGACTGGCGGGCAGGTGGACTGGCGGGCGGACTGGCGGGCGGACTGGCGGGCAGGCGGACTGGTGGGTGGACTGGCGGGCGGGCGGACTGGCGGGCGGACTGGCGGGCGGGCAGACTGGTGGGTGGACTGGCGGGCGGGCGGACTGGTGGGCGGACTGGCGGGCGGGCGGACTGGTGGGTGGACTGGCAGGCGGACGGACTGGCGGACTGGCGGACTGGCGGGCGGGCGGGCGGACTGGTGGGTGGACTGGTGGGCGGACTGGCGGGCGGGCGGACTGGTGGGTGGACTGGCGGGCGGACTGGTGGGCAGGCGGACTGGCGGGCGGGCAGACTGGCGGGCGGACTGGCGGACTGGCGGGCGGACTGGCGGACGGGCGGGTGGGCAGACTGGCGGGCGGACTGGTGGGCAGACTGGCGGGCGGACTGGCGGACGGGCGGACTGGCGGACTGGTGGGCGGGCGGACTGGCGGGCGGACTGGCGGGCGGACTGGCGGGCGGACTGGCGGACGGGCGGACTGGCGGGCAGGTGGACTGGCGGGCGGACTGGCGGGCGGACTGGCGGGCGGGCGGACTGGCGGACTGGTGGGCGGGCGGACTGGCGGGCGGACTGGCGGGCGAACTGGCGGGCGAACTGGCGGGCGGACTGGCGGACTGGCGGGCGGACTGGCGGACTGGTGGGCGGACTGGCGGGCAGGTGGACTGGCGGGCGGACTGGCGGACTGGTGGGCGGACTGGCGGGCGGACTGGCGGGCGGGCGGACTGCGGGCAGGCAGACTGGCGGGCGGACTGGCGGGCATGCAGACTGGCGGGCGGACTGGCGGGCCAGCAGACTGGCGGGCGGACTGGCTGACCTGCGGGCGGACTGGCGGGCAGGCGGACTGGCGGGCGGGCGGACTGGCGGGCAGGCAGACTGGCGGGCGGACTGGCTGACCTGCGGGCGGACCTGCGGGCAGGCGGACTGGCAGGCGGGCGGACTGGCGGGCGGACTGGCGGGCGGGCGGACTGGTGGGCGGACTGGCGGGCGGGCGGACTGGTGGGTGGACTGGCAGGCGGATGGACTGGCGGGCGGGCGGACTGGCGGACTGGCGGGCGGGCGGGCGGGCGGACTGGCGGGCGGGCGGACTGGTGGGTGGACTGGTGGGCGGACTGGCGGGCGGGCGGACTGGTGGGTGGACTGGCGGGCTGACTGGTGGGCAGGCGGACTGGCGGGCGGGCGGACTGGCGGGCGGGCGGACTGGCGGACGGGCGGGTGGGCAGACTGGCGGGCGGACTGGTGGGCAGACTGGCGGGCGGGCGGACTGGTGGGTGGACGGGCGGGTGGTCTACCTGGTGAATTGGGTTGACAATCGGCCCGTCTGTCAGCAGAAAGTTTGAACAAACAAGAGGATAGGAAGGGAACATTAGAGTTAGAATATCAGCAGGGGACACGCCTGCCCGGGTGGGGCAGGCAGGGGAATGTGAGACTGGGCAGGCAGGGGAATGTCAGACTGGGCAGGCAGGGGAATGTCAGAGTGGGCAGGCAGGGGAATGTCAGAGTGGGCAGGCAGGGGAATGTCAGAATGGGCAGGCAGGGGAATGTCAGACTGGGCAGGCAGGGGAATGTCAGAGTGGGCTGGCAGGGGAATGTCAGACTGGACAGGCAGGGGAATGTCAGACTGGGCTGGCAGGGGAATGTCAGAGTGGGCAGGCAGGAGAATGTCAGACTGGACAGGCAGGGGAATGTCAGAGTAGGCAGGCAGGGGAATGTGAGACTGGGCTGGCAGGGGAATGTCAGAGTTGGCAGGCAGGGGGATGTCAGAGTGAGCTGGCAGGGGAATGTCAGAGTGGGCAGGCAGGGGAATGTCAGACTGGGCAGGCAGGGGAATGTCAGAGTGGGCAGGCAGGGGAATGCCAGACTGGGCAGGCAGGGGGATGTCAGGCTGGGAAGGCAGGGGAATGTGAGACTGGGCAGGCAGGGGGATGTGTGACTGGGCAGGCAGGGGAATGTGAGACTGGGCAGGCAGGGGGATGTGTGACTGGGCAGGCAGGGGAATGACAGAGTGGGCTGGCAGGGGAATGTCAGAGTGGGCAGGCAGGGGAATTTCAGAGTGGGCAGGCAGGGGAATGTCAGACTGGGCAGGCAGGGGAATGTCAGAGTGGGCAGGCAGGGGGATGTCAGACTGGGCAGGCAGGGGAATTTCAGAGTGGGCAGGCAAGGGGATGTCAGACTGGGCAGGCAGGGGAATGTCAGAGTGGGCAGGCAGGGGGATGTCAGAATGGGCAGGCAGGGGAATGTCAGAGTGGGCAGGCAGGGGAATGTCAGACTGGGCAGGCAGGGGAAATTCAGAGTCGGCAGGCAGGGGAATGTCAGAGTGGGCAGGCAGGGGAATGTCAGAATGGGCAGGCAGGGGAATGTCAGACTGGGCTGGGAGGGGAATGTCAGACTGGGCAGGCAGGGGAATGTCAGAGTCGGCAGGCAGGGGAATGTCAGAGTCGGCAGGCAGGGGAATATCAGACTGGGCAGGCAGGGGAATGTCAGACTGGGCAGGCAGGGGAATGTCAGACTGGGCAGGCAGGGGAATGTCAGACTGGACAGGCAGGGGAATGTCAGAGTGGGCAGGCAGGGGAATGTCAGACTGGACAGGCAGGGGAATGTGAGAGTGGGCAGGCAGGGGAATGTCAGACTGGGCAGGCAGGGGAATGTCAGACTGGGCAGGCAGGGGAATTTCAGAGTGGGCAGGCAGGGGAATGTCAGACTGGGCAGGCAGGGGGATGTCAGAATGGGCAGGCAGGGGAATGTGAGACTGGACAGGCAGGGGGATGTCAGACTGGGCAGGCAGGGGAATGTCAGACTGAGCTGGCAGGGGAATGTCAGAGTGGGCAGGCAGGGGGATGTCAGACTGGGCAGGCAGGGGAATGTCAGACTGGGCAGGCAGGGGAATGTCAGACTGGACAGGCAGGGGAATGTGAGACTGGGCAGGCAGGGGAATGTGAGAGTGGGCAGGCAGGGGAATGTCAGACTGGACAGGCAGGGGAATGTGAGACTGGGCAGGCAGGGGAATGTCAGACTGGGCAGGCAGGGGGATGTCAGAATGGGCAGGCAGGGGAATGTCAGAATGGGCAGGCAGGGGAA